>NC_034415.1:21445462-21486840 GCF_002078875.1 Numida meleagris | reverse complement strand
CGGCCCCGGGCCGGGGGGCACCGGGACATCCCGAGTTGCCGCCGGCCCCGCGCCCACGCGTGCACCCGCGCCCACGCGCGCCCTCGTCGCCGCGTCTTCTCCTCCAGCCGGGAGCCCGAGCCGGGCACAGCGCTGGGGATTAACTCCGCCGAAGCACGGGGCCGCGCGGGACGGGGGCACCCACGCAGAGCGCGCAGGGAGCTCCGCAGGGAGCACGGCATTAAGCCAGGCGGAGCATCGCAGAGCCGCTCCCTCGCAGAAGTCCCCAAGGTAAAAGCCGACGCTTGGTGCCTTCCGGACAGCACGGGGCTCTGGGTTCCTGTTTTTAATTTTTTTTTTTTCCGGGATTTTGTTTTTGAAGGCATCGATCGGGAGACGTGGGCAGAAATTGCTGCTGCTGCTGCTGCTGGGGCCGGGAGCTGTGCACCTCCAGAGTGCACGGGGAGCAGCTGAACTTTGGCACTGAGGAAGATCCATTTCTCCTCCGTAAACACTTTGGGGACGGTCACAGCGTGTCACTGCGCACCCAGCGCTGCAGCACCCGGAGCCGGAGCAACACTGGGGGGTTCCTCTCTCGCCAAGGACAGTCACCTGTGTAAGGAGCTGGGGAAGGGCAATTCGTCTTTCTTTTCCAGATGACTGAAAATACCGAGAGGATCGTGGCTCTCTGCTTTTCATCGGCAAGTGGCACCGGGGAGAGGTGGCTGAGAGATGGAAATGATGTTGCTTCAATTCATCCCAGCATCTACTTTTTCCCGAGGGACTCCATGCCCATAGGGGTTTGCTGCATGCATGTCCAGCAGTGAGGACCGCGGTACCACAGATGGAACCCAACTGGATCATGTAAGAATTTGATACTGAGAAACCCACCCCAGCAAGACTTTCTCTGCCTGAAGTATATGGTTCGGTGTAAGCACAGCAGTTTTTGCCTATTTCTCTCCCTTTTACATCTCTTGGGCTTGGAGATCTCTGTCCCCATTGCAACTATGCTCATTTGCAACATCAGTGCCATCAAAGATTGGAGCACTTTCCTCTCCCAGATCCTCCCCAGCGTGAACAAAACCCTGAACTTGGTGCAGCAAGTGGAGGCCACCACCAGCTCAGTGGTGAACGTCCTGCAGGACCCTGAGCAGGACAGCTACCTGGCCAACAGCCAGCCCATGAACTCCAGCAACTTCACAGCCGGCCTAGACCACTTGTTTCAGTACTCTTACTCTGACAATGACCAGCTGTACAAGGAGTACAAACCCCCTCCTCGCGACGCCATCCCTCTGCCCAAGGCTGTCCTGTACCTCCTCATGGCAGCCCTGGTGGTGGTGGCGGTGGCGTACGCCATCGTTGGGCACCTCATCAAGGACCTCATTCATGACTTTATAGGTGAGTGTAGGCATCATGCCTTCCTGCATGTGCTCAGAAAGATCCTCGGGACCATTTCCTTGGGTGTGGGTGAGTGTTAGACCAAGCCCTGACCCCTTTGTATTTTCGTGTGTGAATGTAACCCGTGCACTGGGTTCTCCGTACTGAGCTGTACACTGATCAGCTTTCCAGAGGAAATCCTTGGGCTTAGCCCCTTTCTAAAGAAGTGAGGCTTGTGCGTGCGTGTGCATGTGTATAAATGTGTGTGTGCATACGTCTGTGCTGCCAAATGCTTTTAAAACCCATTTGCCAGCTTCGTCTGAGCTTGGATTAAAGGTCTCTGACACAAAAAGTTTCATGGCAACAGACACCTGAGCACAGGATAGCAACCCAACAAGAAAACCTGCATTATCAGCTTAGCACCTTATTGTCATAGAATCACCAAATCATTTGAGTTGGAAGGGACCCTTAAAGGTCATCTAGTGCAAATCCCCAGTTATTAGACACCAGCAAACCTCCTAGGAAACACAGCTCAGCCACCTTGCTGCCTTACACAGCACCCAGCACAGCAATTGCAACATCTGGGGCCACTGCAACAACTCTGTGAAATGAGGGTAGAAAGAGTGCATACTGCTATGAGATGTGACCTCCCAGCTGCTTTGCATCCTCCTGTTGCTGATGCACGAGGTCTCTTGGCATCAGCCATACGAGCTGGACACTGCTGGCTGCTGCCACTGTGGGAAGGCAGCTGTACTTGGCCGGTCATGGTGAGCCCTCACCAGTACTCTTGGGTTTTGCCCCAAAATTTGTTTAGCTAGTCATTCACATATCCCCTTTATTTCCCCTTACTCCCCTTTGTTTTCCTTTTTCAAAGTCCCTGGGGCAGGGAGTCCCCAGGTGTAGGGGACAAGAAGGGGACAAAGCCCCAGCAAGGGGGTCAGGGGCTCACGTGAGGCTCAGCTATGACGAGGGCATGGAGCTGCTGCTGGGGGCTGCCCTCACCCCAGCTGGGGGAACAGAAACAGCTTTCAAGTGTTAAATCTAACACTTAATCAGTAGCTTGCTGGTGTTGTAGTGTTTCCTGGTTCTGGTGCTCATCTGACTTAGTGTTGCCTTCCCAACAGAGGTGGGCAGCAGCGACAGCACCTATAAATACGCCCCAGGACTGGGTCAGCCCAGCACCCTATGTGCTGTCCCCAGCCCACGAGGTGCACTCTGTTGAACTCTGTTCTCTGCAAAGCCCCTCGCAGAGCGATTTCCTTTGGATGCTCCAGGGCCATCCCAGGGCTGAGTGGGCACAGGAGCAGTACGTTGTGTCTCTCCAGGATCAGCCCTTCTCATGCTGGATGGTCCCCTCCTTCCAAGCCCGACTCCAACCTGTGCAGAGAGGGCTGCATTCCAATGAGCGTGCTCCAAATGACTCCAGGGACAGGGAGGAAGGACTGGGGCAGTAAATAAGAAGCTGCTCTATTAGCTGCTCAAACACAATGACCGGATTTATACGCTCAGCAGCAGCTCAAACCTCCGCTATCAGCGTTTCTGTGCTAATCATATTTAGAAGGATACAGAGACAGATGGAAATAAGATGCCAAAGGGCTGGAGCCTGTTTCAGAGAGATTAAAGTATGAATAGTTAATCACTGCTTTAAACATTCCCTCAGAGACGGCGGAGAGGATTTTGACTCCCCAGTACCTGCCTGTAGGGCACAGCTCACGGGGACTGTGTACAGTGAGCACTGAGGTTTGGGATGGCCAAAGGGCTCCCTGGTCCTTCCCCATGCCGAATCTGAATGGGCAGTTGAGCCCTTTGCTGCTGCTTCTTAAGAACACAGTGAGAGCTTGGAGCTGGTGGGCAGGCAGTCCCAAGTGGAGAAGCGATGCTCTTCCCATAGACCTGGCCAACAGAGTGCCCATGGAGGATAAGCACTGGACAAAATCACTGTGAGGGCAACAGCAGCCCCAGCAGCAAGGCCCTGGGGGTTCTTCCGAAAATCCACACCAAGCGAGGATGGAGGTGAGCGCCCCGAGGTGGGAGGAAGGCTGCATGCTGGGTGCAGCTCAGGGCCGGCTAAGACAAATTGGAATGAAGTGTTAGGAAAGCGGCTTAACTCGGAGAGCTGCTGGAGACAGCAGGTGCTGCCTTGGCAGATGAGCAGCCTGTCACCAACGTAGGAAGCACCTAATTACTGCAATCCTGGGGAATCAGCCTGCCCTTCCTCCTCCCTCCTCAGTTTGCTGCAAATCACCTTTCTTTAAGCCCAAAGTAAAAGAAGGAGGGGGGGGAGGGATTAGAAAAGAAATATAACAAAAGTTTGACTCAAAACAAAGCAGTTGCCATGGGGATGTTTCACGCGGGTGATGCCCGGGGAATGCACGGGGCTGTCTGCAAGGGACCCACGTGGGAAGGAGCTGTTGTTTGCGTGGGAGCCGATGCTCCACAGTGTCCCCAGGTCAGCCCAGGTCTCCTCACATCACTGATCCACAGAGCCCTTCCCCAAATTCCCCCTTGGAACGGTCCCATGCAGAGCAGGCTCTGGTGGGACAGAGCCGGCTGCTGGTTTTGGGGCTGCTCAAAGCCCCGAGCTGTCCTTGCAGCGGGGTCTTTCTTCTCTTCACCCTTTCACCCCATTGGCTGTATTTTTATTTTTCAGCCTTATCTCCATCCACCACATTTTGGGTTTCTTTCAAGAAGCCGTCTCCTTGAACAAAGAAACTGTGCATGAATGTATCATTGCTGAAAATAGCTGCTGGGTGATCCTGCGGGGAGCTGGGATCTGCTTTAATTGCTCCCACGCAGAACTGCAGGGCCCTTTGGATGCTGCATCCCGTGGCTGTGTCGGGAGGCAGGGACTGCAAATGGTGTCAGCCCCATCAGTGAGGACTCATGTCCCCTTTTCAGGATCTGCTTTGAGGATGATTCATTTGCCTATCAAAGTTGTTGGAAAAGAATAGACCATGTCAGGCTCCCCTCTGTGTCCCCATCTCAATGCTAACCTACCCCCGCCTCAGTTTCCCTTTGGGGCTGGCTGTGCTGGTGCAGAGAAGCCCTTTGAAGTGGAAAAATCTGGGAGATATCTGCAGACCTGTGGGTCAGGACCTGCTTCACACGAGGTGCTTCTGCTCCTGCTGCTGGAACAAGGGCTTTTTTAGCAGCTCTTTTCACACCCAGCTCCATTTGAGGGAAATAAAGTGTGAGCACGAGGTTGGTGGTTCATCTAACACATTTCCCCTTCCGCTGCTTGTTGCCAGCTCTGCGGGGAGCGTGAACATCTCGCTCACTGAGCTGCATTTAAATTCCAGCCCTTCACTGCTCCTTCTGCCCCTTTCCTGACCGCAATTCTCACTCCTGTAGACAAATCCCTCCTATATCGAAGTCTCAGCTAGATCCGTTCTCTTGGCACATTCCTCCAAAACAAGATTCCATTCTCCTCTTGGTAGCAGTTGTGTCCATTTTATGTTGCTCATTTGCCCTTCTGTCAGATTTATAAGATGGAGAGAGAAATACCCATCATGATGCCAAGGGCTTTATCTGCTTTCAGCTGGTAACCACTGTTCATCTGCTCCTGGCTGCCCTCACCCTCCATGAGCTGCTTACAAACCCTCCTGAAGCATTTGGCACTGGAGGTTTCTAGATCATGCTTCAGTACAATGTGAGGTGCAGTGTGCCATACTCATCCCTATCTTTATCCATATCCATCCCTATCCCCATCCCATCCCCATCCCATCCCCATCCTCATCGCAATCCCCTGCAGAGGTTCTTCTTCATCAGAGGAAGTTTCATTGCAAGGGGCCCAAAGACATCCATTCCTCCCCTCATCTCTCCCTTGCTGCATGGACATCCTGGGGGGCCCCATTTTCTCCCCTGCTGTGATTCAGTCCCCACATCCCATCCCAGAGCAGTCAATCACTGCCAAGGATGCACGGCAGGGGCTGGCAGGCGATAAGGGCATCAGCATCTTTATGGCTGTATCTCCATCGACCTGCTGGCAGAAAATCCTCTGCTGGTTCCATGTGGAGCCTTGCTGCCCTCCAAGCCTCCCTTCTTCCACACATGGCACCACATTGCAGTTATGGGCCATAAATGGCCACAGATAAAGTGTAATTGCGTAATTACTTCACTCCTTACTAACACAGTCAAATCATAAAGGCATCGCAGTAAATACCCTCTAATGACAACCTAATTACATCTTCCAGCAGATTACCAGGTAATTAGATCCAGCAGGCTCCAGCAGTAATTCCCAGGGAAGCAGTGGTTGGGATTAGCGCGCACAATCCAGTCCATACGCACTTGAGAAACAGCCAGTGGCCACCCCTCACAACCAAACAGCATCCTCCTAGATGTGATATTTTCTTGAGGAAATGGCTTTTTCTGAGCTCCCTGATGCTCTCCCCAGAGACTCATCTCTGCATTTCTTCCTTTACCACTGCCTTGCCATGTTCTCCTCTTGCTTCTCCAAGCACGCAACCCCAAGGGCTCTTCACCTGGCCACCAATTGCCACCTCCCCTTGCTCAAAGGTGTTGTCTTGTCTTCCCATTGCTTTGTGTCCTCTGTACACTGCAACCCTCATCCAACCGTTCCTGGGATGCAGAATCGCAGAATCATAGAATATCCCAAGTTGGAATGGACCCCTAAGGATCATTGAGTCCAACTCCTGAGTTGATATGTGAAGACCCATCACTTATATTTCTGCATCCTCCAGGTTATTCCCCCTTTTTCCAGCTGGACCATCTCCTGCCAGAGTTTTAGTACTGACGTCAAGGAAAAAGCAAGCCGAGGGCTTTAATAGTATTTGTAGGAGGTGATCTCTTTATTGCCTTCTGGTTCCTCATCACGCCAGGATGCTGCATAACGGATACCACCAGCCTGGATGCCTATGGGCACCCCAAAAGCTATGCATTGTGCCCCTGGGGATGGCACGGCCATCTGGGTTCAGGCTGGAGAGAAAAGTCAAATATTGCATTGCAGAGATGACAAAATCTGGGGAGGTTGACATTTGGGGGAGAAACCCCATGACAAGTTCTTCAAAAAGCCCCAAAACTCAACATACCATGTTTTGCCCCATGTCCAACACCAAGTGCACAGAGGTCCATGAGTCTTTCCCATCTCACAACATTCACAACACTTGGCCACCTCGGTGACCCAGGAAATGAGATCTTGGAAGGAAAAGAAAAAAAAGGAATTAAATGTGCCCTGGTACAGCCACCACCAAGGCAGCCCCCGGCATCCCCACTGTGCTCAGCATGGTGCCCAGGGTGATAGCATGTGAATCTGCCTATTTCCCAGTTGTCACAGGCAAATTGGACTCTTGGTCCTAATGGGTCCCTTCCAACTTGGGATATTCTATGACTCTATGATTCCATGATAACTGCATCAAATTGATGTCTTCCAGGAGACTTTTCCCTTTCCCCCTGCATGGCAGTGACACAGTTGATCCCATTCCACCCCCATTTGGTCAGGTCAGGCACTGCAGACCAAAAACCCACCCCAGAGAGGGTCTCTACCACTTGAAGAGGTTTCCACTGCCTCCAGTCCCAGGAACACCTCTCCTCTCACCTGGGTTTCCCCACCTTGATTTTTTCTCATTGCTTTTCTCATTTCTCATTCCCAGGTCCCCAGAGCAGCCCAAGGAGGGCAGCCCAAGGAGCCCCACATGGCTGCAGTGCATTCTCACAGTGGATGTGTCCCCAGCTGTTGGCTCAGGCCATTTTTCCTTATTCCAGCAGCAGATGCATTGGGATGTCACACGGTTACTTAATCGTCCCCTCCATTCCTGACAGCAAAAAGCCGTGGCACAGAACACATTGCTTGCTTGTGCCGGAGAGCCCAGATGCGAGCTTCGCTTCAGAGACACTTAATTTTAATTTTCAGGATTAGCAGCATGATTTCATTTGCCTGAGCCAGGAGGGCCTTCAGAAAGCAGCAGCCTGAGAAATGGGAAAAAGAAGAGGGGGAAAAGCACAGGCTGTGGCACAGCACTGGCGTGACAGGATGGAGTGGTGGGGATGGGACAGGGGTGGGGATGGGGATAGAGAAGGCAAGAGACCCTCCTGGGACCTCATACTCAGAGCACAAGATGCAGTGGAGGATGGGAATGGAGGATTTTCCATCTGAGTTTTGGATCTGGGAACTACCAGCGATAACTGTATTTTTTCCTTCTCCTCTCCCAGATTGGATCTTCGGCCCCAACCCAGATGACAACAGCAACAAAAGCGACGTCAACTGCATCACCAACAGCGTCAACGAGATGAGCGAGATGCCCGAGGTGCCGCGCCACCGCGACCGCCAGCCCCAGGACGTGGTCATCGCCATCGGCGAGACCTGCCACCTGCCGCAGCAGACGTGAGGAGCATGACAGGATGGGCACGGCGGGGAAGGACTGGGGGAAGTCTCCTTGTTCACCTCTCACCGCTGACAGAGGACTGTCCGCTGCTGAGCAACTGGCGCTGCAGGGATGGGGGCAAAGGGAAGGGGCTGTGGGATGGGCAGAGCCCGCGGAGCAGAGCCCTCCACCCTTGGAGGACATTGCCAGGGCCACGGGCTCGTCAGACCTGCGGGTCCATCACCTCCCTTTTTTCCTCGTGAATAGCAAAAAAGCAAATGGAGAAATACAGCAAGCAAACAGAGGCGAGGTGGAGAGGAGAAGGGTGGTCCTTTGGTGTGCGGCTGTCCCGCATCATGGGAATGGGGCAGTGGGAAGGGCAAAGCGGGGAGGCAAGGGGGATGTACAAGAAACACAGGTGTCCCTACAAACCTCCCTTTGCAGGAGCGCACCTCCCAGCACACCCATGCTACTGGAGGGATGATGCTGGAGGAGAGAGCAGGGACCCATCTGTAGCAAACACAGCTTTCTGAGAGAAGGAGTCCCCATTTATCTGCATCCCAGGCTCATCCCCTTTGGGTTCCCTTTGTCACCTCCAAGCCAGTTGACTCCCCAGGCGTGCACTGGGACCACCACAGCTTCACGTGTGATGTTTGAAGCCAGGATCCACCATTTCTCTGCACAGCACATCTCTACATCTTTTCCAAATTCAAAAAAGGCCAGAGGGGCTGATTCCGGGCAGAAGTAATTGGCCCAGCCCCAGGTACATGTAGCAGGGGCTGGAGCATCATCTGCCTCCCAAAAGCACTTCATGGGGCTGTGGCTCAGAGGGAGCAGTGCTGCAATGGGGAATGCCAGGGGAGATGGGGAGCAGTACTGTATGGTCATGTGGAGCCAGAGGATGACATGAGTCCCCATTAATTCTCTGTGTATATGTGTGTGTCCCTGGCTGGTGAAGTGAGGGCACCTATGCTGGTCCCACCACTGAAGCTGCACTGTCACAGCATCTCCTTTCTCTGGCCCGCTGCATTGAGCTGGAGGAAGGCTTTGGGGGGCCACGGGTGATGCCTGCACTGTTGGACCCTGGGAGCAGGGCTGCAGCAATGGAATTGGGGAAACTCGGGAGGATCTCAGTTCCTGGGGGGCAGGAGCTTTCCTGGGGTTGCAGGTCTCCTCATTCCCCTGCCTATTCAGTATCTGGGGCTGAGCATCGTGTTGTCCAGGGTTCTCAGCGACAGCGTCCCTCTATCACCCGCTGTCCTGGAAGGGACACGGCTCCCTCCTGTGGCCGCTCCTCCCGGGCTTCCTGCAGCCGGGACCCCTCCGTGTGAACGTCGCAGGGCAGCAAGACGGGGCTGAGATCCCAAAATGTGGTGGAGGAGAAAAAGGAAGGGCTCATCCTGCAGTGTGGCACGGCTGCAAAGCGGTACTGCAAGAGCACGGAGCACGAACCATCGCATCGCGAGCAACTGATGGCAGGAGAGATGTGCAGAGCTCCACAGCTCCTGGTGATGCCATGTCCAACCCACAGAGCCCCCACAGGTGCAGGTTTGGTGAAGCAGAGATCCTCTCCATGTGCTGAAGGGGGGCACCTGGGGCAGCCTGGAGCTGTGCACGGCTTTTGGCTGAAAACATCTCCCCAAGAAAGCAGCACTTTCCAATCCAGGCTTCCTAGAGGCTGGGAAGGGCCTCAGCACAGCTCCCTAAGTCCCGCTTTCCTCCCCTAAGCACCTTAGGGAGTGGTGTGAGAGGTGCCAGCACTTTTTATAGCAGCCGTAATCCACACTGCTCACACCGCGTGCTCCTTCTGCCCGAAGCACAGCTCCACAACTGGGAGGTTCCCAAACGCAAAAATGGCTTCAAAGCCCCGTGGTTCCCAGTACAGAGATGTGCATGGGATGAGCAAAATGTCTAGGGGCTGGTTGAGGGTGGTGAGTTCCTTCCTTCCTAATCCCTCCTGTACTAAGAGGGAAACTGGGCAGGGGAACTGTGCCCTTTGCCCACGAGCTTTAGGTGCTGGTGGAGCTCCACACTGCACATCTGGATACAATACCAAGATCTGACCTTTGGTTATTTTATTTGGCCAAAATCAACCACCAGTCCCAAAATGCCACCATGGGAGGTGGGACTGGGGTTATGCTGTGGTCACCTGTGGGCTCCCCACTGCACGTCCCGTGCCAGCACTGCAAGAGCACCTGGGCTCAGGCCCTGAGGATGAAGGGCATGAAATGGGGCAGCAAGAGACTCCAGGTGGTGCCAGAGGGTGACTGGGAGAGGCGTATCAGTGGCCTCATGCAGGGGACATACCCAGAATCACCACAAGGGGTGACGATGCAGAACAGGGACACGGGCTCTGGGTGGGCAGGGGGACTTGACACCCCAATTTCCCTGGGTATGGCACAGATCAGTCCCTCCCCAGCCCCCCGGCTACCACACCATCTCTCCCAAAAGCAGCTCAGTTCTCCCCTCCAGCCAAAAGTCTCCAGGCTGGGGGCTGTCAGCAGCACCCAATGTGTTTTAATCTTTGGTTGTTTCTGAGACCTTGTGCTGCTCATGATGACGCCCTTTTCTCCGGCTCCCAGGAGCAGGGCAGCATGGGAAATCCTGCCAGTGGCCATGGAGAGCTCGCTGTGCCAATTTTTCCCTGCTGACAATCCAGTCCTTATCTCCCTTTGCCTCTTTGCAAAGTGTTTACTGTAAATTTCCCTCTAAACACCCCATGGAAAAAACAACAGAGGGGTTCTGTGAGGTCAGGCTGGGCTAAGACGATAAAAGCAGATTAATTTTTCAGAAGAGCGATTCTGATTTTTCTTTCTCCTCACCCCAAGAGAGACCTGAGCAGGGCTGGTGGGCAGAAGACACTGACAGCGTGATCCCCAGTGGGGAGAGCAGTGGTGTCACCCCTGGGGTGACAGTGAGGTGTCCCCGGGGACACAGGGGGACATTTCCTAAGCAATGGGTCACAGAAGAGAAGAAGGTGGCACATCTGGTGCATAACCCCCAGAGGAGCAAAAGGGGAGTACGAGCACGGGGATCGAGAACATGGACATAGGACCTGGCACAGAGCTCTCCCCCTCCCTGGGAAAAGGTGGTTTGATAGAAGCTATTATATGGCTGCAGCACTCCAGGGACAGGCCCTTTTAGGGCATGCAGGGAGGGGAGAGCCCAGGGGACTTTCCAATAGCTCCCCTTGCCAGTTATTGAAGTGTTTTACTGCCTCGTTAAGACGGCCTAATCTCTGTGTATATCTAAGAGGAAGAATTGGCAGGCAGTGTTGTTGTAACAGCAGTGGGCGTTTTCTGGCACTGCTCCACCGCTTTATCTGCTTGTTTTCCTGCCCACTCCCAGCGCTCAGCAGTCCCATGACACAGCAAGGGCAGCAGCTCTGCATCCATTGCTAACCCTAAACCATCCACCAGCAGACAGACATCCCCCAGCACATTTCCCCACGGAAGCTCCGGGGCACAATGGCTCTCATCTCCCCAGTTCCAGCTCCAAGGTCTGGATTTCAGGGGATGTCCTATTCTGGGGGCATAGAACCATAGAATGGTTGGGTTGGAAGGGACCTTAAAACCCATCCAGTTCCAACCCCCTGCCATGGGCTGGTTTCCCTCCATGAGACCAGACTGCCCAGGGGCCCATCCAGCCTGGCCTTGAGCACCTCCAGGGATGGGGCACCCACAGCTTCTCTGGGCAGCCTATAGGGATAGAAAAGCTGGGCTGAAGAAGAGGCTGGACATTTTACTTCTAAGGGTTTTCCTCTTTTTGTTTAATTTTTTACCTAAACCCAGAAGAACATGGGGAAACCCTGCCCAGTACTGCTGGCTTCAAGAGCTCAGGGTTGAGCAGATGCCAAGGTCAATGTATCATAGGATCATTTGAGTTGGATAGGTCTCTTAAAGGTCACCTGGTCCAACTCCCTGCAATGAACAGGGACCTACAGCTCGACAAGGTGCTCAGAGCCTAATCCAGCCTGACCTTGAGTGTCTCCAGGGATGGGGCACCCACCACCTCTCTGAGCAACCTGTGCCAGTGCTTCTCTGTCCTTACTGTAAAAAACCTCTTCCTTATATCCAGTCTAAATCTCCCTTCTTTTAGTTTGAAACCACTTCCTCTTGTCCTATCACAACAGACCTTGCTAAAGAGTCTGGATCAGTGGCTTGTGCTC
Source organism: Numida meleagris (assembly GCF_002078875.1). Taxonomy (NCBI): domain Eukaryota; kingdom Metazoa; phylum Chordata; class Aves; order Galliformes; family Numididae; genus Numida; species Numida meleagris. The sequence continues at coordinate 21,474,996 of NC_034415.1, read as the reverse complement.
ACATTGGACAGGCTGATGTTCTCAGGGGTAGCAGCTCCAGCTCCCTCCTGCCCCTAATCCCCTGCAGGCCCAACAAAGCACCGACAGTGTGGCCTTGGAGAAAAGTTACCATTTATTAAGCCACAGCTATTGTTGCTGACAGCAATTTTAGCAGCGCTGGAGGACTTACCCTGTCCCCCTGGGGACTCTCATGCAGAGCTAGAAGCAAAGCCTTGGGGACACAGTGGCTCTGGTGGCCGTGCATGAAGCCATGAGCTGCTGGCAGGCAGATGGGACTGTTTGGACTTGGGATGCCCCTGAGTCCTTAGCAGATGCCACCTCCCATAATTTGGACACTGTCCTGCTCTTGGCCACCAATGCAGGGAAGTGCACGTGCAGCCAGGGTGCACCCAACTGCCCTCCTGGCCACGTTGATCTCACCCTGCAGCCACTCCAGGAAGGTGTTGGTTTCCCATTGGCTCCAGGGGGTGCTGAACCAACTTGCACCACTCCAAGAAAGGCAGAGCCAGGATTCAGTTCTCCGTGTGCATGGAAGAACCCTTCCTTGAAGCTGTGGAATGCCAGTATCCTTCCCTGCAACATCCCAAAAAGGGCGCAGATGCTGCCCAAGCAAGCATACAGCTCAGTGCAAGCCATGCTCTGCAAGCCGGGGTGCTGAGTGCATAGAGGCCAGGCAGTCAAAGGCACAGCGAGAAGCCAAGGCTCACAGGGCAGAGAGGACATCTCCAGGCTGCAGATCCACATCAGCGGAGGAGCCACGTGTCTTGGGCCACCCCACCACACAGGGCTTGGTCACGTGGTGGGACAGTCCTCAAACAAATTTAGGGAACCTGGAGCTCCACGTCCCACTGAGTGGCTTCACAGAGGCATCTCAAACACCTTCACCTCCAGGAAGGGCTTTCAGCACTGAACACTGACCAAGCCCCAGCTCCTCCCAACCCCATCTGCCCTTGGTGGGCACTGCCTGGAAAAGGACAATGGAAGTGCTGAGTTGGAATGCCCGGCCCATGGCCCTGCCCCACAGCTCACACTGCACATGGCGGTGCCACCAAATGGGACGTGTAGGAGTGGCTCCCATTCCCAACCACACCACAGTCCTGAGCAGAGCCCAATGAAGCAGAGCGGGCGGTGCGGGGAGCACAGAGCCATGGGCTACAAGAATGTCACATCGTCCTGAGACTGCAGCCAGAGCCAGTGGGGATCGTACTCCAGGTGCAGTTCGCTGTTGAGTTTGCAGTTCTCCAAGTTGGCCTCGGCTTTCCGAGCCTTCCCACCCATGTTCCCCTTCCCCAGCCTTTCCCCAGGCCCCGATTTGGGCTCTTTGCCTGAGTAGCCATTGGCCACCTGAGGCTCCTTAGCAAAGCGCTGCAGGTCTGGGCAGCTCCGGTCCGGGCTGAGGTCTGCGTGGGGCCACTCGTGCTCCGCTCTGCCCTTCTCCTGCTTCGTGAAACCCCTTTCGGGGTCCATCCTGCCCCAGTCCTGCTCAGCCCTTGCCAGAGCTCTGGGGAGCTCGGCAGCATTTTGGGAATACTCATCCATGTCGTCAGCCAGCGTGTCCAGGTAGCTGCCGATGGAGATGCTGTCCAGCTTGTCGGGGGGGTCCTGCAGGCTGTCCCAGCTGCCCCGCCGCGAGGCCGTCTGGCTGCCTGCCAGGCTGTACTGGCTGCTGGCCAGGCTGCTGCAGCGGCTGGTCAGCGTGCTCTTCTCCTCCAGCAGCCATTTCACTGCCTCGATGCCCTCGTTGACTGCCACCAGCTGCTGTAGGATCTTCACGTCCACCGCACGCAGGTATGCCTGGTGGGGAGACAGAGAGCACGGCTCAGCAGGACGGATGTGCTGTGCCATCCATCCCTGGAGAACCCCAAGTCTCAGCTCTATGAAGAAGGGGCAATGCAAGGACCTGGGGACGTGCTGCCCACCTCCAGCTCCAGGTTCCTACTTGGAACCACATGTCCCCTTCCAGGAATCCTATCTGAGACTTGCAGGCAACACCACCAGAGACTTAAAGCACTCACACAGCCATCCCCATCCATAGCCACCCCCACGGGTACAGGGACAAGGGGATAGTTGCAGGCACTGGGTCCAGATCTGAGCCCAGATACTCCCAGACCCTGGTGGCATTGAGCAGGGATGCAGTAGGACAACCCCCATGGTAAGGACCAGTCCCACCTCTGTAGTGTGGGCACTTCCTGAGTGGTTCAAGATCTCCATACATTCACTTTCCTCCACAGGACAAATGAGGGTTCTGATCCTGGTGGCAACATCACGGAAGGCTTTGGAGCCTGAGACCCCAATCACTCCCAGAGCTCCCGGCCTTTTTGGAAGGTGAGGAAAAACAAAGGTGGCACAAAGTGCCTGCCCATCGTGCCCTTTGCTTGAGTCCATCCTGGAGCAATCTTGGACAGGGGCTGGGGTCCTCATCACCATTCCCTCCCTGCACAGCTAGTTCTTGCACTGCAAGGCTGGGGGAAGCTCTCTGCAGAACCGCAGCTGCTGCACAAACATCTGTTTTCCTAATGGAAAGCTCAGCGTGCCAAGACATTCCTGTCTGTATGATGCTCGCCGCCGAAAGCCACTGGATTTCCCCTGCACAGGAGGAAAATATTTCACTAGGAAAGGGAACAAAAGGGCAGTGGGGGGAGAGAGAAAAAAATGCACAGTGGGACAGGTACAGGTGAGGGGAGATGAGGGGACAGCCCGCTGGCTGCTGTGGGCACCATATCTCCAAACACAACCTGAGATGCATGCAGCACTCATGCTTTGGGAGCTCACAGGACGCAGCCCTGAGCATCCCTCTGGCCAAGCCCAATGGGAAACCACAGCATCCCTTCAACAGGTCTCTGGGGAGCTCCATCTCCATCTCACAGCTGGCACCAGGACAAGGCCACTGGGAGGAGGATGGAGCCTGGGAAAGTTCTGTCAAGGTCTCGGCACAGGACGCCTCTCAGAGTCAGAGGGTGCAGAGAAAACGGGCAGACACTTGCAGGGATCTGAAAACAAACCTCCTTGACCCTCCCCAAAGCCACCAGGCTGGACTGAAAGAAAGAAGAGATGGGAGAGCTGCTGACAGCCCAGAATGGGGCAGCAGCCAGCTCTGAGCTGCAGAAACTTCCTTTCTAGGCAAGTTATTTCACAAACTGCTTCTGCAGGCTTCTCCGCGTGCTCCGCCAAAACATTGGCCCTGGCAAGGAGGGAGTCTGGGACCTCCCGACATTGTCCCCAGGCCCTGAGCAGTGCCATTTTTCCCCAGCACATGCAGCAGTGCTGCCAGAGGGCAGGGAAGGAGCAAGGCTCTGGGGTCAGATGTTAGGGGCTGGGTGCCAATGGGAACACTGGTTCCCTTTGCTGGAAAGTGTCATTTGCACATTTCCTCCCCACAATGCATCCTTCACAGCATCTTTCCCAAGGCAACCCACCAGGGCTCCCTGCTCTCACACTGCACCGCACCGTGCCTCAGTTTCCCTGTTCCACCCCATCCTCCTGGTGCCACGTCTCCTATCCCTGCTTTCTACCCAAGAAACCCACTGGCATTTTATTTCCCTTGGAGACTGCCAGCTTCTGTGTAATGAGGTGAAAAATGATCCAAAGTGTCCGGGGACAAAGCTGGAGTCGGGATTTCCATCTTCACAACACCTCTGCCCATCCCCTCCATCGCCGCTCAGTCCCCAAGGGCACGAAAGGCTCTTTGCCCTGCACGGGGGCAGGATCCATTCCCCCGCCCCATTCCCGCTTCCCTCCTTCCTGCAGAGAGGAATTTGCCCCCAGGGACACGATATCCTCCCCGGGTCAGGGAAAGCGAGTGGGAACGCGCTGTCCCCTCCCCGCGCCGCCCACGCGGGGCGAAGTGCTGCTGCGGGAACGGGATTGCGCGGAGCCGGGTTCGGTGCCGTGCCACACTTCGAGTCCTAATGGGATTTTAGCCCCAACATTCGGCCATAATTTAAAGTCAGGGCCTCAAGGTGCGGGGCAGGCGGCCTTCCTCCTCCTCTCCCTCCTCCTCCTCCTCCCAGCAGCCCGAGATCCGCACCTTCCTCCCGCGGTCAGAGTGCAGCCGGGAAGCGGGGATGGAGGCGACACGGGGACACCCAACGGGCAAGGACGGGCTCCCACCCCATCGTCCCGCGGCAGCGCTCCCGCAGCTGCAGTGAGGCCGTTTCCCTATGGAAACGCCGCGTTCGGTGCCCGTGCGTGGGAACGGAGCGCCCCGCGGCTCCCGGGGGCGAGCGGCAAAGCGGAGATCCGCTGCCCCGGGGCACAGCGAGCCCCGGGACAGCCCCGTGCCCCCAGCCCTGGCACGCTCCGGGCCCCGGCACTCACCAGCTCCAAGCGGAGCGCACGGAGGCGATCGGCGATCGGCGGGCGGCCGCCGCGAACCGGAGCCGGCAGCGGGGACGGCGGGGCGGGGGCGGGCTCGGCGCGGAGCCCCCGAAGCAGCCCGGCGGGCGGCCGGCGGCCCACCTTGCCCGCCAACTCCCGCAGGTCCGCGGGCAGCGCATCCCCACCGCCCTCCATGCGGGTGGGGCGGCGGCGGCGGCACCGCGAGGGGCGGAGGCGGTGGCGCTGTCACCCCGGCCACGCCCCCTGGCTCTTGGCCACGCCCCCCGCCTCCATTGGCCACGCCCCTGTACCGACCGCCCTCCCGGCCCCGCCCCGCCACCTGCCCGCGTACCAGCGAAGTCCTCCGGGCAGCGCAGAGCGGCGCGCGGTAGGAGGAGTTCCCGTTGGCCACGCCCCCTCGCGTCTCTGCGGCGCCGGAAGCGGCGCGGCCCCGTTGGTGCTGAGGGGCTGCGGCGGCGCCCAGCCGGGCTCGGCTCAGCCCCGCTCACCGCGTGCCAGCACTCACCGTGAGTAGCGCGGCCGGAGCGCGGCCTCTGGGCCGCGCTGCGCTCTGCGGTACGCCCGTACGTTCTCCCCATGGCCCCCTGTGGTCTGCGCTCCCCGTTCCCCGTTCCTCCGGCCTCCTCTTCCCTCTGGGTGCGTGGGGGAGGTCTGGGCCTCCCACAGGGCCACGGCGACCCGGGCCAACGGTCCTTGTACCCAGCGGTACCCGGGCAGAGCCGCTGCGTAGCTCCTCCTGGCCCCAGGCCCTGCCAGCCCAGATCCCGCTCCAGGTTCTGCCACATACCTGTGGGCTTTCCAGCAGGAGAGCCCCTCCTCAGCGCTGTGGCAGAGGTTCTCTCTGGGCCTTGGGATCGAGGGCTTCCCATTGCACTCCTTATGGGGTCTTCCAGCAAAGCCTTATGTCCCCATGGGGCTGGCGGGGAGGGAGGTTTCATGCAGCTTTCGTGTTGTGCCCTCGTTCACAGCCACCCCTGGTGACAGGCCCTGGCTGTGGAAGGGGAGGCTCTGCACCTCACCCTGTATCCACCCTGCCTAGGCAGGCAGCCCCGATGGACACACGAGTGGAGCTCAGCGCATCCTGACCCTCGTCCCATGCGGCCTCTGTGACTATGGACGAGTGGAAGCCCAACCCCGTCATCAAGCCCCACAAGAAGCGGAGCTGGTACCTGGCCTGGAAATACAAGCTCATGAACCAGCGGGCGCTGAGGAAGCTGTGCCAGGTGATTCACTCGCAAGCCTGTGGTGGATTAGAGAGGATAATCTGGGGTTTACAAGCTTATGGAGCAGCTGCGGGGGTGGAGGTGGGCCTGCTAGGAGTCCTGTGTGACCTAACATGTCGAGAGTGTATAACTTATCCCTAGGAAAGCCATCTCACTAGCTCTGTGCTTGCGTATGGAGGATTCCGCCATATCTACCAGCTCCTTCCATTTGCAAGTGGATTGTTTATGAGTGGAGATACAATTATTCAGGCTTTCCTGGGAGACTTTCAGATAAAAATGTGCTTGATTCTTCTCCTGGTTCTGTACCTGTGCTATGTGCAGCAGGACTCTGTCTGCAGTGAGGGACTGTCCCTGAGAGATATGATTTGCAAACCAAATGGTGTAAGGCACAACAGGTGGACAGAGAAAATAGGCTGAGGAATGGGATCTCGTGCTCCAGAGGCAGCTGGTGTCTGGGAGAGCTCCAGGCCTCCTTGTCTGTGCTGTAAAACTGCTAATCCTCAACCAAGCTGGCATCCCGAAGGGTGTAAGGACAGGGGAGGTTTGGCTGCAGGGCGGCAAGCTGCAGAAAAGGAGCTGTTCCTGGGATGGGCAGAACTTGGTGAAATTTAGCAGATGGTGCAGGGTAGGGTTTTGTGTTGCTTGGGAGGACAAAGGCTCACAAGGGCTCCCTGGGGAAGGAGACTGCTCAGTCCTGCATCCCCTGGAGTGCTTGGGAACCTACCCAATTGTTCAGGCCAGCACTGCTTATTGTGGTGGGAGCAGTGGGCTAGAGCCTGTCTGCCCTGAGCTCTGTTGTGGTACTGATAGGACTTAAAATGCAGATGAAAATTGAGCTTAAAACATATAAACCAGAGCTGTAGCTGTAAGTCTACAGCAGCAGGACCTCTATCAGCAGCTGTGACTGAACCAACCATGCTAATCCTGGCTGCTGGTCCTGATTGGTGCTGCCTTCTTCAGCCTGCCAGCTCTGGGAGCATGGACTGCTCCCCTGGTATTAGCGTGGCTATTAACGAAGACCTCTCTGCTAGCTACCACACACAGCCTGCTCCTAGCAACAAGCCCAAGCTCTGTTCTTGGCCAGTTAAAAGCTTTTTATGCTCAGATCCTGAAAGGTGGTCATAGTTCTGAGTCAACAGCAAATCACTGAGCTAAAATGCCTTAGTGATGTTTATATTGCCACACTATCCACATGTCCATCTGTTGTTTTATTGCTTTTTTCATCTTCCTCAATTACTTTTGAACCCATTTGGCTGCATGGCAGAGGTAGCAGCAGCATGCAGTTTTGAGGCAATAGATGACAAGGTAGCAGGCCAGCGTGTGTGATCTCATCCCCATACCAGACCTCAGAGAGAGAGCCTGAGAGAAGGTGTTGTTGCAAGGATCCTTAGGAATGAAGTTGGTGGGTGTTTGGGGGACACAGAGAGATGTCCAAAACCAGTCAAGATTCTGCATCCCAGGCCAGGACTGCAACTCTAAGACATTCTTTTGGCTGTGGCCAGAGCTGCCCTTGCAGCTTTCATCTGCATGCTGATTGCTTCCCACCACTGGATGTTTGTGGTCCAAGTCTTCCTGTCTCAAGAAAAGATCTTTAAGGCATGGAATAGTTTCTGCTTTGCCCTGGCTCTGAAGACAAGGGAAAATACCAAAAATGAGAAAGAGAGGACAAGATGCACCAGGGCCATGGGAAGTGGCAGTGCTGCCATCAGGGTTTCTATGGACTGCTCCATAGCCCCAGTCCTTCCCATTAGCCCACCATCTGCATTATCCCAGACTGCTGTGTAGTTTGCTGCAGACTGTAAGGCTGTGAGCTGTTCTCTGCAGCCTATGGCACAGTGCAGTTTCCTGAAGTCAGACCTGAGTTTTTGGCCTTTGCTATGTTTTGGTCACAGAACATTTCTTCCTCTGAATATCCTGGATACATCCTGTGGTTGCAGAGGGAGAGGCAGATGTAGTGATGCTCCAGTAGGGGCAGAGGCGGAGGTTACTCTGGGAGTTGCAACTTGAATTACCAAACTCTTTGCATTCAGAGATCTTCAGCCTTAGTACTTTAGTAGCAATCTGCTTGCAGATTTGCAAGCAGGAGCACAGTGGAAGTGGATTAATTCTCATGCATCAAATGTTCAGTGCTCTCCAACTGAAGATGCATCTCACCATAAAACTGTCATCTGTATTTCCTTCTCTTTCTCTTCCCCTAGAAGAAAGAGGGAAATGCCAGGTACTGAAGATTCTAGCAAGATCCCCTTGGGGTTCCCTGCAGACTATGCCAGGGAGGAGGCCTGATCTTGGTATTGTTACTTACAAGTTGCTAACACAAAGCATCCTGCATTGCAGACAGGTGCTGTCCTCTTCTTGCTTGTAACTGTGATTGTGAACATCAAGCTGATCTTGGACACCAGGAGAGCTGCTTATGAGGAGGAAGAGGAGTCTGCACAGGACTATGGTGAGGGGCAGGATCTTGCTTTTCATTGAAAGGAAGGAAATCAGAGAGAAGGGAGTAATTTCTTTAAGTCTAGTGAAACCTATGGCCAGCTACAGTATGAAAGACAGGTTTGTGCCTGTGTGTTTAACAAAAATGATTAGAAAAGGATGCTTCCATTCTTGGTCTGTCTACTCAAGGCTTTAGCATATATGGCTGCAGAGGTCTGCATGGGGACAGCTGGGACCAGACCTGCTGCTGGTTTGGATTTCCTTTACTTGCTTTCCCCTTAGATTCTCACCCATGGTCTGATGGAGTGGAATACCTGAAGGGCATCACATCCTAGAGGTTTGGTTGGGCTAGAGACAAGCAGAGACAAACCAGAGGTGTACGGGCTGGTTGAGACTGAGCATTCCTCCCCTGTAGATGATGAGATGCTGAACGTGGAGGCCCCTAGGCACCCTGTGAGCAACAAGAAGGTCTTGGATGTTGAGGTGTACTCCAGCCGATCAAAGGTCTACGTTGCCGTGGATGGGACAACAGTAAGTGATGGGTGCTGGCTGTCCCTTTGAGCAAATGATGGATTGGGGTTGAATGGATGAAGCCTTGAACTGTGGGCAGTGAGAGCGATTCTGTAAAGAAATTGGGATCCTAGAGGACAGTGGAGGTGTTGTCCTGCATTGTCTTCTACTCTGGCATTCATGAATGCTGTGAGCAAAGCCAAAATCTCAACTGGAGAGATACTAACCTTTTGTTTGTGGGCCCTGCTGGGTGTGCAGAGAATAAGGGATGCTGGCTTATGGGTCTTGTCAATTCTCCACTTGCAGGTCCTGGAAGATGAGGCTCGGGAGCAGGGAAGAGGGATCCATGTCATCGTCTTAAATCAGGCTACGGTAAAGCATCCCTGCACATCTTCATGTGTGTTCCTTCCTGAGCTGTTTTTATCCTTCCTATTTAACTGTTTGATGTCTGAAACAAATGGCAGCCAGGAGAGAAGTCCCTGAACTCATTTGCTTTTGGTTGCCAGAGTGTGACATGGTCACCCAAAAGGTCCCTGCAGTGTTTCTCTTACACTTGCCTAGCTCAGGGAAAGGCTTTTATGGGTTTCTAGTAGTTTGGACTTGGCCCAGAAGACGTGTGAACTGCAGCAGGGATGACACTGGGGAACAGGCAGGAACAGTTGTGGGGTAGAGTAAAGCTGTCCTGTGGACCTCAGCATTTTGTGTGCTGTGTGAAGGCTGAGTTTGTCTGGGTACTTGCTCCCTGGCATACTAAAAAAGGAACCCATGTTGTTTCAGGATTGAGGCTTCCAAGGCAGATTTCTGTAATTCTACATGTCCTGGTCATATAGAATTTAAGATACATCTAATATTTGAATACCAACAGGGTCATGTGATGGCCAAGAGGGTCTTTGACACCTATTCTCCTCATGAAGATGAAGCTATGGTACTTTTCCTCAATATGGTTGCCTGGGGCCGGATCCTGATCTTCACCATTAAGGTAGATGTGACTTCAGTCTCAAAAGAAAAGTTGCTTCAAGTCAGGTCACCCTCAAGCGCAACTCCTGAATGTCATTTGGCATTTCTAAGGGTGCCACATTTCTATCTGTGCTGTGTCTCCCTGGTTGGATCACCTCCCTTATCTTCTCATTCTCCCTTGTTATTGCTGTGTGCCCAGCAAGACTGGAGGGCAAAAAGAGCAAGTATCAGAGCTTGCAGCCATAAATGAAGTGGAGAATGAACACAAAGAAATATAAGGGTGTAGCGAGACCTGGACGGGAGATGCTCTGTGCCAGTCCTACACTATGCCAGTTCCAGGCTGTTTTGGCTGGAGCTGTAGACTGTTAGCTCTTGGCTACTGTGTGATCAACAGTGTGCTTTGAGGCTGCAGGTTAACGTGTGTGAAGTATTGGTGGACACATTCTGTCCCTGTTTGAGAACAATTTGGTCTCAAGGAACCAACTCTGTGACTCATTCAGCCTTCGTGTAGGTCATGGTGGAGAAAAGAAAAAACAGCAGGTTTAGTGGCATGGAGATCTTGGGAACCTGCTTTTGAAGGTCTCTGGCTCAGCTGACTTCAGGAAATGGGCCCTGTACCTCTTTGGTATTGATGGGAGGCTCTCCTTGTATGCAGACTTCAGCTGCGGGGTTGTTTTATTCCAGGATGAAGGCTCCTTTCACCTCAAGGACACAGCCAAGAATGTCCTGAAAAGCCTAGGGAGCCAAGTTGCACCATTCCTAAGCTGGAGAGATATGTGGACATTTGTGGGGAAGAAGGGAGGTAAGTTTAAGTCTGGCACTGCTTGGGAGAGGGTTCATAGTCCCTTCTGGGGGGAGTAGGCAGGTAGACAAACCCAGTCCATCCCCAACACTGTATGAGGAAGCAAGTCACAGCGAGTAAGCAGCTCTGTTCCTGGGGATGAGGGAGGGGGATGAAGGCAGGGCATACCCCTTCAGCAGCTCACCAGAGGCTGAGGGGGAGAAGATACTAAGCCACCACCCTGATCTGCAGCCTCTGGTCATGCCTTAGCACAGTTCAGATAAGCACTTCCAGGCAGTTCTGACCTTGTGTCCCAAATACAGGGGAAGTATACGGGGAGAAGCATGCCAAGTCACCTGCCCTCTCAACGTGGGGTGACCCTGTACTGCTGAAGACAGAAGTTCATCTGACATCTGTGGAAGGTAAGGAAGTCAGATCTGCTCTCTGTTACTGGATGTCTCTGGGGGATGTCTGCCCACAGTTCTTGATGCTTTTGAATCAGAGCCATAGATCTGTTAGCAGCATCCCAGGGCCGATGTAAGGCCGTTTGTGATGAGATGCTGACTTACAATGACACCAGCTTCCCTTCTTCCTGCTTCCATGGCAATTTCAGACATGATTATTATAGAGAGAGATGAGGATGAGGGACTGAGGACACGGTCTGGCCATTTGTCACCTCCTCAAATTAGGCTTGGTCCAGTCGTTTGTGACTGTTGGTCTTGAACAAGGCCCTTTGCTGCCTGGAGAGGCCATGCAGAAGGGATGGTTTCTAAATGGCTCGTGTGGTTATGTTCTGTATCCTGCAGTAGTGCTTATTTGTGGCAGTAAGAACTGGCTCGCTGATAGCTGAGCCCATGCATGGCAGCCTAGAGTACGCAAGGTGAGGCCATGGAATGAGCAGTCTGTATTTTTTTTCTCCTTTTGTGCCTGCAGATGCTGAATGTCATTGGCCTGATACAGAGCTGAACCGCCGCCGGAAAAGATTCTGCAGCAAAGTGGAAGGTTACGGCAGTGTCTGCAGTTGCAAAGACCCCACACCCATTGAGTTCAACCCTGATCCTGTAAGTACAGGGGCAAAGTACCTGAAAGGCTCCAGGAGGAAGGGCTGGGATGGACCAGGTGTGTTTGCAGCTCAGATGTATAATGGTGTCCATACACAGCAATTGAGTGGTGGTGACTGCACTTGAGCAGGCCCTTATGCCCTGGTAAATATAGGGTGAATACACTGGGGTCAGATCATGCTGGGGAAGGGGAGATTCCCTGTCCTACATCTGTCCTGAGCTGCAAGGTTACCATGACTCTAGGGACCTCAGTGTAAGTAGCTGAGCCTGTACATTTGGAGATGGAGCAGCTATGATAGCCTTTGGGATGTTCTTAGCACACCGTTGACAGGTTTTTACAAGGATCTCTAGATGGATACAGGTTGGGATTTGGGAGCGTGTTCTGAGGTGGGATGAGGGGAGGAAGCTGGCAGGGTCTTCAGCAGCCCAGCCCCACTCACATATTTTCTCTTCCAGCTCAAAGATAATAAAGTCTTTGATGTGCCTGTAGCTGTTATTGCGGGGAACCGCCCCAACTACCTGTACAGGTAACCACTTCAGAGGTCACAGTTTCTCGCTCTAGGCCACGAGACCATACATGGTTAAGCCCTCTGCTGCATCCTGCTGACAGGATCCAGCCTCATCCTAGGGCTGTGTAAGCAACATGGGCAGACCTGCTGGGACGAGTCCTGGGGTCCTTGGCCATGGGGAAGGGAAAAGCCCAGGGTACCAGGTCTTATTCCCTCACCTTGTGCCTTAACCCAACCCAAGGGATTCATACCCCCATGTAGAGTGGCTTGGACTCGCTGGGACTGTGCTGTGCTCAGGCCTCTTGTTTCTCCCCAGGATGCTGCGTTCCTTGCTGTCAGCTCAGGGCGTCAATCCTCAGATGATCACGGTCTTCATTGATGGGTACTATGAGGTGAGAGTGCTCCTGGGGGTCTCTGTAACCCACAGCTGTGGCAACACAGTGTGCTCCAGGACAGGCATTTGGGAATCCCAGTGTGTCTCAGGAGCTTTCTAGCTCATCTGTGGGGCAGCCCATAAGGTGTTGTCCAGTTACTCTGTGATGAAGTTGGGGAAGGGAACAGGCTCATTCCCTTGCAGGCCTTTCCCACCACTGTCAGACTGGGGCAGCTGGTGTGTTTATGCAGGCTCTTACTGCAGTGCATCAGAGTTGTTAAAGATAGTAGCATCCATTGCCATAGCAACTAGAGCAGTATCCCTCATCTGTGAGGGGGCAGCTTGGATGCTCATGCTGCCATGGTGGATACAAAAGAAAGAGGGAACTGTTGGTGTAACGGGAGCTCCTTCCCTCAGTTGCAACTAAGGGATGGGGTGGGCAGTGTGAAGATGGAGAAGGCCTTGGTGGGGTCTTCTTGCAGCAGAAGAATTTCAGCCCAAACATGGATTATGATGGCAGGGGAGATTGGAACTAGGTGATCTATTAGGTCCCTTCCAACCCAAGCAATTCTGTGAATTTGTGATGATTCTATGATTGGTTCTGACCCTAGAAAGGATGAGGATATGCTTGGACAGAGGTCCTTCTTGGCAAATGTGGAAGAAAGTTTAGTTGGTTGTGATCTTGATACTAAGCAGCTCAGGATATTCGTAGATACACCTGTTTTCTTCACTGTCCATGAGGGACTGGAAACTTGAGGTCTTTTAGATATTCTTTGGGTACAAGTCTGGGTACAGAAATTAGCGGGGCTAGCAAGCTTATGGCCAGAGTTAGAGATATTTAGAAGCTGAAAGGGCCAAGATGGTTCAGTGAGCTCCTTGCCATGAGGCCTTCATCACAGCATTGGTTGAAGCCTCACTTGCACACAGGAGGACAGTCATGCAAAGGAAATCCTATTGGCATGTTCCTGGTGTTCCAGTGAGCTGACACTGTGGCAAAGGGTGGAGAGAACATGTCCAAAACCACATGCTTGAGCTCTGTACATTCCCATTGCAGGAGCCAATGGATGTTGTGGAGCTGTTTGGCCTCTCAGGAATCCAGCACACTCCCATCAGCATTAAAAATGCCAGAGTTTCTCAGGTGAGATATCCTTCCAGCCCCTGAGGGAGTTATTTCCTGGGATAGTATTTGACGGAGGCGGGCTTAGCCCCACAGCAGTGCCAGGCTGCCCCTCCCTGTGGTCTAGGAGTTGATGCTAACACAGACAATTATGTGTCTATTCTTGTAGCACTACAAAGCCAGTCTGACTGCAACCTTCAACCTGTTCCCAGTAAGTGAGACCTCTACCTGGGCTCTTGGGAATGAGACAGCGCAGGGTGTCCCTGCGAGAGTGATGTTTGTGACAGCCTGTCTCACGGGAGTTGGAATCTGTCCTTTGGGGCAGGGAGCAGCACAGCCAGGGGACACTCTTCGGTGTCTCTGCCCAGTTCTGGTTCTCTCTCATCCTTCTGACATCTCTCTTTGCCCTACAGGATGCCAAATTTGCTGTGGTTCTGGAGGAGGATCTTGACATTTCTGTTGACTTCTTCAGGTAAATCCATGGATCACTGAGCTTCTGTTTGGGTTGGGCATCTGGGATTTTGAGGATCTTGTTATTTTTTTGTTTTGTTTTTGGAGCTACTGATCTGTTTTGCACGCATGCTCATGCCAACCTCTATCACCTCAGCCCAAGAGATGGGTTAAACAGTCCCAGTAGTTGTGGATGGCTCATCCCTTGGTGGAGAATTTGCCTTAGTTTGTCTGTGGGAAGGATGTTTGACCAGGGACTGGGCAACTCTTTCCTCAGCTTTCTGAGCCAGTCAATACATTTGCTGGAGGAGGACGAGAGCCTGTACTGCATCTCAGCATGGAATGACCAGGTGAGTCAAGGAGGATGGCGGAGGAGGGACAGCTCTGCCCAGTGTTGTTCCCAAGTCAGGCTGAGGTCTGAATGCCTTCTGTAAAGCGGGGTTTCCCCCAGCCCTCTTGACCTAAGTGAGTGTCTCCCCCTAGCCCTGGACCATTTGAAAGTGCCCCTGCAAACTGCCATCCTGTTGCTGCCCTGTGCTTCCCAGTGACTGTCCCTGGTTTGCATGCTGGGAGCTGCCATAGGGCAAGTTACTTTGGAGGGGCATAGGAGTGCACTCAGTGCTGAATGCCTCCCATAACATTGCAGGGCTATGAGCACACAGCTGAGGATCCCTCACTCCTGTACCGCGTGGAGACCATGCCAGGCCTGGGCTGGGTACTCCGGAAGAGCCTGTACAAAGATGAGCTGGAACCAAAGTGGCCAACCCCAGAGAAGGTGAGTATCCTAGAGGGGCCCTGTCTTCTGCAACACATCTCTGCCCATCAGCAGTCCCTGATCATCACTTGATCCCCATGAACAGAGCTCTTGGAGGAGCCCTGCCTCTTTCTGAGCTTCACCTGGGCAAGATGCCCAAGCGGGATGGATTTAGGATAGGCATTAAGCTGACCATGTAACCAGCCACGGAGTTGGCTGCTACAGCCAAGGCAAGCTGGGGCTGTGTTGGTTAGAGCTTGCGGGGGTATCCAGAAAGTCCCTGAACAGCCACACTGCTGTATGATTTCTTTAAACTTGAATGCAAGCAGCACTTTTTCCTCCCCAGCTCTGGGACTGGGACATGTGGATGCGGATGCCTGAGCAGAGGAAGGGCCGGGAGTGCATCATCCCTGACATCTCACGCTCCTACCACTTTGGCATCGTGGGACTCAACATGAATGGTTACTTTCACGTGAGTGACTTCCCTCAGCCCGTGGCTCTGCCAGACCCTGTCATGGTGTCAAACTCTGACCCACACACCTCTCCAGGTGGCGGAGATAGTTGAGGTGGCCTCCAAGTACTGGTCACTCCTGACTGAACCCTGTTTTCTTTGTCTCCTTCCTCTCTTCCTACCAGGAAGCTTATTTCAAAAAGCACAAGTTCAACACCGTTCCAAATGTTCAGCTTAAAAATGTAGAGAGGTAAGTGCTATCTGGAAGGAGATTTGGATAAAG
This sequence comes from Numida meleagris, assembly GCF_002078875.1. NCBI lineage: Eukaryota > Metazoa > Chordata > Aves > Galliformes > Numididae > Numida > Numida meleagris. The sequence continues at coordinate 21,459,759 of NC_034415.1, read as the reverse complement.
CAGCTGTGCAACCTGATCACTTTTCTTTATGCTGAGGATGTCTTCCCTTTTCAAACAACATCCGTCAGTCACTTCCAGTCACAACACACGTGCTCCACTGTGGGAATCCTTGCAGTGTTTTTTGTGAGGTTGTATGCAGCTAACCCAGCTTCCAGGAAGCCCAAAAGCAGCCTGGGCACAAAGCGTCTCTCATTCTTGTTTTTACGACCCCAGCAACAGTGGAGGACAGACTCCTGTCCCTAATTACTCCCTTTCACTGATAAGGTGCTTGATCCTCCAAGCTTGGCTTGAAACTTAGAGATCTCAAGTTTCATGCAACTAGTCCTGTGATTATTATTTTTTTTGTTATCATTATTTTCTTCTAAAGGCATGGAGTCTTTGTAAGAGGCAGTTCAAAATTTGGCAAATCTAAAGGGTCACATTTTTGCTGCCACATCCTGCTCTGTTGAGATGTATGGCAGTCTCTCCTCTCTGTCCATTGTCTCCAATTTGTCTTTTAGTGTTACAGTGGGGTGGCCTTAAGCAAGGATCATCCCAAGATGACTGACATTTATTACACTGACTCTGCTCTGATCTCTATGCTTTCTTCCTCCAACAGCTTGAGGAAGGATGCCTATGAGACTGAAATTCATCGGCTCCTGGGGTAAGTGCCAGCAGGAAGAATGGGAGTCCATAGAGCTTCCTGGATGGACCAGGTAGGACAGCGGAAGGAATGGAGGTGGCCCTAGCCACTGCTTGCCTCTCCTTGTTCTGTTTCTGCAGTGAGGCTGAAGTCTTGGACCACAGCAAGAACCCCTGTGAGGACTCCTTTGTGCCTGACACTGAGGGCAAGGTCTATGTCATGTTCATCAAGATGGAACAGGAAGCAGATTTCACCACCTGGACTCAGCTTGCCAAGGTAAGGCCCTAGCATGGCCCATCCTCACCCCTTCACTGATCTTGGCATTGTTGCAAAACAGCTGGCTGCTTTTCTTGGTTGCGTCCATGGCCTAGACACAGCTCAGCAAATGGATTCATGCTTACCTTGGGTGATGTTTAAGCTCTGTGTTTACAGAGGACAGTGGGTCATTTTTAGGCTGATTCTTGGCTCTGTGGTGATAAAGCTTATGGCCTCCCTGTGTGGGAGCTCGTGGCCTGGGCTGTTTAGAATCACTTGCCTGGAGGTGCTGGTCAAACACACTGCCCTGAAGCAGGGATGGGAGTGGAGCAAGCTCCTCATCTACTCTTGCTGATGATAGTGGGTGGAGGTGTGTTTCCCTCAGCTGCCCTCATCAAGCTGATGTTCCCTCTCTGCTGTGTCTTGGTGAGGGCAAGGGTGGTGGCTCTTTACTTGCTGGAGGACACTTGACTATTGTCTATCCCCAGGCACTGATGTTTCTTCTTCCCTCCCTACCTTCCTAGTGCCTCCACATCTGGGACCTGGATGTCCGTGGGAACCACAAGGGGCTGTGGCGGCTCTTCCGCAAGAAAAACCACTTCCTCGTGGTGGGGGTCCCTGCCTCCCCCTACTCGTGAGTACCAGGGGCATTGCAACTTGGGTAATGCCCTACATCCTCGTGGCACCGCCCCTGCTTAGGACACTCTGTCTTCTGCTTCTGTCCCAGCTCACTCTTGGGACTTTCTGGCACTACCCGTGCCATCTCCCATCCAGCCTTCTCACCTGCAGGTCTAAGAAGCCCCCGTCAGTGATGCCCATCTACATGGAGCCCCCTGCCAAGGAGGAGGGGGCAGTGGCAGTGCCAGCAGTTGCTGCAGCAGAGCAGACGTGAGACTGGCAGCTGGGAAGTGAATGGGGCCGGAGAAGACGGAGACACCCATGGTGCAGAGATCGAGTTGGCAGCAGCTCTTGGAGGCTGGTGACTTGACATGGACATTTATTTCAGGCTGCAAAATGAGATCTTGGGCTGCCTTCAGCCCCCTGTTGTGGTCTCCCTCTCCCTCGCACAGGGGCAGGATCCTTCCCTGTAGATATGCCACCTTCCCATCCAAGGAACTTTTTTTTTTTTTTTTAACACAGACTCTTTACTAATGCTGCTCCCATTGCTCCCTGGCTGGGGAAGATTGGAGGAAGGAGATGCACCGCTGGGGGCTGGAGGAGGCTTTTAGAAACACCTCTGCTCCCCTTTTTTGCCCCCAAGTCCCAAGAAGGCAGCATGCTCACTTAAAAGTGCTGCAGCCCTCCAGCTGGGTGTTAATAATTAACTCTTGCCCAGCTGGATCCTTGCCCACTGGTGAGCACAGTGGTGAAGGGGGGATCTACCAGCTTCTTTTTTTTTTTTTCTCCTGTACAATGGATGCACCTTGAAGACTGTACTGGGTTGGACATTTCACTGTGGGCCACCACAGCTGATGCAGCCCAGCTCATAGGCAAAAGGGAATGCTGAGGAGGAGCTGGATTTGCTGTGGACACATCGAGGATACCCTGTCCCCAACTGGAGGGCAGTCAGGTGCCCCTTTCCCTGCAGTTCTGGGAGCTGGAGATGGCTTGATGGAGGAGGACCAGGCTGTGTGGTGCTGCTCAGACCGCCCTCATCCACATTCTCCATGGGGAGCAGCTCTGCCTCCCCTGAGTCATAGGAGTAGGGGGTGAAAGTGCCTTGCAGAGCAAGATGGGAACAGTGAGTGGGGATCCCACTGCTGCAGAGGCCAGTTGAACATGGGCCCTCCAGCAGCTGGTGCTGGAGAGAGAGATGCTGCATCCTGGCATGTTCCTTGTCTGTGGTACTGTAGCCCTGCCTCTCCCTCCTCCCTATCTGGGTAACCCTAGCTCTCTTTTTAACACTGGGGCTGGGGAATTTGTTCTCCTCAATCTCCACCCTTACTGTGGTACGAAGCTAGTAGGGAAGCTGTGAGCTGAGCCAGGATGGGTAGCCTGGCTCTCCTAATTTGGTACGCCCTCTATGGAGAGGGAGGGGGTCCTTATCCTCCTTCCTGTGCCTTAGGAAGGACCCCAGGCCCCCTCTCACCCCATCTACTTGGTACTAATGCCCTCCTCCCAACTAGGACCCATCCTAGTCCCTTGCTCAGTGCAGCTCCCTGTCTCATCTGTGCAGTGAGAGATCAGTTCCCTGCCCAGGTACTGCATCTTCAGGCAGAGATGCTCTGGCTCTTGTCCCTGTGAGCAGGATTTGCTGCTCGGCCCTTTCCCTGTGGTCACAGGGATTAATGTACGTTAGAGCTGGCTCCCAGGGTGCAGCACTCGGGGCCAGGATCTCGTCCCCTTCATTTTCTCACTGTGAACTGAGCTTCAGGGTCTCCTGGGAGCACATAACCCAGCACCTGCTGGGGTCTACACTACACTCATTTCTTTATTTATTGCTTGTGGAAAAGGGAGGATAGCAGGAAAGTAGTGTGGAGAGCCAGCAGCCTTCAGCCTGCAAGGAGGCAGTCCCAAAAGGTTTGTGTCTCTCTTGTCACCATGGCTCCATCCTCTGTTCCCTTCTCTTCCTTGCCCAGGATGGGGAAAATATGTGTTGAACCCAGCAAATCTGCTCCACCAGCAGAGGGGACGGTGCTGCTGGGCATGCACTGCCTCGGATAGGGGAGGTGCAGGAGTGGAACGCCAGGTGGCACATTTGTCCTGAGGGTGCAGGATGGTGGCACCCTTCAGGCTTTGCGGTACCAGCCCTGGGGCTCAGGTTCAACCCTTCCCTGCTCTGCCACCCCCAGTGCTGCACTTCTCAGGGGCTCTGGTGCGGCAACCCACAGGCGGTGGATCGCCAGGCTTTTATTTTATTTTATAAGTATTAAATAATAGGTCATTTACATGCTATGGGAAAGGGACTTTGCCTCCTCAGTGGGAAAGCCAGTTGCTCCCCGGGCACTGCTTTGGAGGAACCTCTGTGACTCTCTGCCGTGATGCCCTTGGCATCTCAGTTCCCAAGCCCCCATATCCCTTCCCTAACCTAATGCCCCCTTCCCCTCTCATTTGGGGGAGCTGAGGCTGAGCCTGCTTCTCACCCCTGGGCTAAGGGGATAGCAGTCCCATGGGCAGGATCCTCTGCTCCCCTGTGTGCTGCTCCCCACCCTGCAGCAACCAGGGAACAGCAGGGCTCTCCCCATGGGCTTGGAGCTCCTCATCCCCTCCCTCTGCTTGCCACCTCGAGCTGCTGGGTGCTCTTTTCCGTCCGTCCCCGTTCCCTGAGTGAGGCTCCTGTTTGGCAGCTGTGGTAGGGCTGGGGGCAAGGGCATCCCCAGGGCTCGCCGCTTTCTGAATTGAATTATTTTTTCAAGAATAAACATTGCACAGCTGTTGAGCTGGGTGTGTTTCATCTCTGATTTCGTGCACCTTGGGCTCTGGCCAACCTGCCTGGTTCTCTGTGCCACCTACTGAAATCTATGACAGCCACAAGCCTGCACCCAGAGCCATTGGTCCGGGTATCCTGTTTTGGGTATGTGTTTCCTAAGATGCATTTCCAAAGGAACAGCCTCTGAAGGGCTCTGTACCCCTTGCCATGGCTTGGGAGAGCTGGGGGGCACAGAGCCTGGTTGCCTTCTGCATGGCATACTGAACCCTGAACCATGGCAAGGAAAGGGATCTAGGTTTGGCACAGAGGAAGCTGTTCTGTTGTGTTTTTCTTTTCCTTCTTTCCTCCACCCATAGTGTACATAGTGATGTCCTGGGAGCTCCCCACTGTGAGATCTTGCTGAGCGTCACTGGAGCTGTTGCAGCTCTGGTGCCAGCAGAGGTCCTCCAAACCCTGCCCGCTGCCAGGGTGGCTGCTGCAGGTTTGCTACTTCCTCCTCAAGCTTTTTTTATTATCTGCAGTTCAGTAACCGATGGAAACTCTGCCTATGGGCTCTTGTGCATAATGAGCCACTGTGCTCCCCACTGCACCCTCACCCCTGCTTTGCTCCTTGGCTCCCAGCTCTGTGTCCCTGGGGTGGGGGCAGTAGGCAGCCAGCACAGGTCTCGGCTCTATTCCTGACTGCTCCGTTGGATTTGGGCTTCTTTCCTCTTGATGAAATAGGTTATGAGAGCTTTGGTTTTTTTTTCTTCTGTGCCCAACCCCTGCCCAAGGTCACAGCACAAGGACAAAGTGGCAGCAGGAGGGGACATGAGGCCAGCCCTAGCCTGAGCTGTTAAACCCAAGTGTGTTCATGAGGACAAAATAAAAAGGGGGTGCTCGGAGCCCTCTTCTAGCCTTGCATCGCATGGAGCAGGGAGCTGGCAAGGGCTGGGGCAGGACCTGTGCTCCGGGAAGAGCATGGCATAAATGAAACTGGGACATGGAGGTGGCAGCCACCAGCCCCAATCAGCCCAGATCCACTTCCCGTGGTGAGGCCCAGCCTACTCCCATTGCCTCCCAGGGTCCAGGCACAGCCTTTGGGATAGGGATGCCCCAGTACCAGAGGCTTTCCCACAGCCGCAGGTCCCCAGGGCTTTGCTTGGCAGTGCTGGGGCAGAGAAGAGCCCTCATCTCTCCATTGCATCCATCTCCTGTGGAGATCCCTCCCTGCAGTGCTGGGACTCCACCAGGTTGATGCTGTGGGACCAGCAGAGCCCCATGGGATTATGGGAGCCCAGGCCTGGGTACCAGCTCCCTCCCCCATGGGAGAGACCCCCCTCCCCGACCAAACCCCAAGGGGTTATTGGGTTCCTCAGAGCTCCATTTACAGGAGTGAGGCAGGGATATACCAGCTCCCATATCCTGACCCCCCCCCCCAACCCTGGTGTCACCCAAATCCTGGTTCCCAGGTCTGAGCCCCGCAGCCCCCCCGCAGCCCGGCCCCGCTGCCTTTGTGCAGCCTTACAAAGGAGAACCTGTCCAGGCTGCTCCATGTCCCAGGAGCTGGCTGATAATTAAACAAAAGCAAAATAGCCTTGGCATGAAATCTGACCTTTCCAGAACTTGGGGGTGGGGAGGAAGAGTAATTTTGCATAATTTCTGGTGGCTTTTCTTCTTCTCGCATTATGTTTGTTCTCTAGGCATCTCAGTGCCCACAGGTGCTGGGGGAGCATGGAGAGCCCTCACTGTGATGCTGATTAACATGGCCCTGTGGATGGAGGGAAGTGTCCTTCAGGCAAGGACAGGCAGATGGGATGATGTCCTGATCCTCCCAGATGAAGACGTCTCCATGCTAGAGGGATGCCAGTGCCTGGGACATTCTGGCCCTGTCCCCCTTCCTGCAAGGGAGGAACCCAAACCAAGTTCATCCCAACCCAGAGAGCAGATTTCCCATTTTTTGCACCCTCTGCTTTACAAAGAGCCATGGCACCGAGGTCTCAGGGGTGGCAAGGTGCCTAAACTGTCCCCAGGATAGGACATTTTCCCTTGGTCCCAATGGCAGGAGACTGTCCTGAAGCACCCAGCATGGCCATGCCCCTCCCTTGGGCCACCTCCCATCCATATACAACAAAGCCTGGCAGCAAATTAATCTTCAGCTGGGCACTGGGGGTTGTTGCTGGAACATTATTACATCGCGTCCTGCCCAGCACAGCGTTAACGATTAACCCAGCACCTCTGATACCAGCTCCAGCGCCCTGCATTTCAGCTATCCCTGACAGCATCTTATCTGATAACCCTGCCATAAATCTGGGCATGGAGCTGCCTGAAAGCACCCACGCCTGCAGCAGCCCCAGGGGGTTATCGTGGGGTGAGAAGGAGGAGGAAGGAGCAGAGGAAGGTGGTAATGCCTCACTTATCCCATGCCCTTCGAGGGTGTCCTCTGCTCTGCAGTGGGAGCATTAGGAGGGGAAGTCCTCACAGCTGGCAGTTCTTGGACAGGTGTTGTGGATGAGTTTGCTTTGTTTTCCATTCACACCCTTTATGGGCACAATCTGTAACAGCTGCAATTCTTCCTCCTTCTTGTAACTGTTGCTGTCCACCTCCCCCCGAAGGTAATTAAAAAGAGGGAGAGGAAAGCTCATTTCCTCAAGTGCCAAGCCCTGCCTGGCACCCTGCCCTAGTGCACGTGATGCTGATGGCAAATGCATCCAGGACTTCTGGCTGATGTGTGGCACCTATCACGGTGAGTGCACCAGCCCCACTCTGGGGCTCCCAGGTGTGAAAGCAGCCCTACCCCAGCCCCGGTGCATTCCATCTCACTTCCCAAGCAGGGCCAAATTCCCTATTAGAGCCCAGAAAGCAGCTACCAGGGGCAAACAGAGCATCAGCGGATGGTCCCTATTGCTTCAGGGCTTGCGGGCAGCAGCAGATGGGATAAGGCAGCAGAGAACAGAGCTGGTTTAGGTTGGATATTAGGAAAAAATTTCTGTTCAGAAAGAATAGTGATGCACTGGCACAGGCTGCCCAGGGAGGTGGTGCAGTCACCGTCCCTAGAGGTGTTCAAGAGCCGTGGGGACATAGCACTGAGGGACAGGGTCAGGGGGCATGGTGGGGAGGGGTGAGGCTGTGACTGGGTGATCTTAGAGGCCTTTTCCAATCTTAATGATTCTATGATTTCCTTGTACAAAGCAAACCCTGCTCATGTCCCCACCACCAGCTCAGGGAGAAGCCAAGCAGCCAGAGGGGCTGGAAGATGTGTGGCTGGAGGTGGCCGTACCCCTTGGTCCAGCCCTGTGCAAGGCAATGCCACTGGCAGCACACACACCCAGACACACACGGTCATCCCGTCAACTGTCCGGAACACAAGTCCAAGGACACCACCATGGGACAATAAGGAAGATTCTGCTGTTGTCATGTGCACCGCGGGTGTTTGGCCTCACCCACTGATGTTACAGCTAGAATGCTGGGCATTGGCACAGGCTGCCCAGGGAGGTGAGGGAATCCCCATCCCTGGAAGTGTTTGAGAACTGTGGGGATGTGGCACTGAGGGATATGGTCAGTGAGCACGGTGGGGTGGGTTGGGATTGGACTGGGTGATTTTGGTGGTCTTTTCCAACCTCGATGATTCTGTGATTCTATGAACACCCCAAATGCAGGGTCAGGGCCTCCAGCCCGCAGCTCACAGGGATGGGTTCTCCACCACCCACCAGGGACACTCACCCCTGTGCTGGGTTCACACCTTCTGCCCTATGTCTGCCCCACGGTCGCGGGAAGAGCTGAGCCCCAAAGAGAGGGGAGGAACCGGTCTGCTCCTTGCCTCTGTCCACATCCGGGAGGAGAGACTGGTCTTTCGAGTTCCTGCGGGCAGAGGGGATCGCACATCCCAGTGCCACAGAAACTGCATCGCCCGCAGAAACCTCCTGTGCCAGCGTGGGGACGGGCAACACCGGCACCTCCAGGAAGGGTTGGGGCAGCGCCAGCTCTCTCATGCTGGGAATGGGAGAATATGAAAAAAAAGCCCTGACGTCAGTCCTGAGGTCACGGGGCTGTGGTGAAACTGGGACTGGTACCATTGCTGAGGAGGAAGAGAGCAGCAGCCCTTTCCATGGGGCAGGGCCCCAGGCTGAGTTACCCCGGGTGGGAGCAGGTCCTGCACCTGTCCCACAGCTGGTCCTGCTGTGGGGACAGGGCCAGCAGCACACAGCATTAAAGCCTCATGGGATGGCAGTGAGAACGGATTGAAAGCCCAGTTGGGGGGCAGTTGGAAGAAGATGGGCTGCTGCTCATTTGGGGACAGCAGACCTCCCATCCCATTGGGCTCAGCTCCCAGGAGCAGGGCAGTACCAAGGCTGCTTGCAGGAGGGGCTGGGACACACAGACACCAGGAAAATCCCCTGCAGTTCCTGTACCACTCAGAACACAAAAGGGCTCTGGCAGAGGGCAGGGGAGCTGCACAGCTCCCAGCCACTACTGTTGTGCAAACACAGTCCTGCTCAGATCCAGCAGTGAGAAGGCAGAGTAGGCACAGGTGGAAGGAAGCTGCAGGAACAGGAGTTTATTGAACACAGCAGAAAGTAATTTATATCCAAGATTATTTTTTATTATTATTTCTTTTCTTTTACAGCACAAATCCACACTGAAATCACAGCAGGGTGCAAGAGCAGGGCTATGCTTCATGTCAGGGCAGGGGCAGCACAGAGCAGGCACCAGCCCCACGAGCAGGGCTGGGGACAGGGAGGTGACAGCACGGCAGAGGCACCACAGCCACCTGCCCACAGGGGTTGGAAAGGGCCAGGCCAGCGCCTGTTTCACAGCCCTGAGCTCAGCCTGTGCCCCACCTCCTGCTGGCATCAGCAGATCAGACCCAGTGCTCCTCCTCCAAAACAACAAAAATCTCTATGTACAGATGCATTGTGCCATATCAATACAAAAATATACAAACGTATAAACTCTACAGATCCCAGCTCAGTAGATCAAACCACAGCTATAAATCACAGTGCATGGGACAGCATCAGGCCCAGGGAGCGGTGGGGCCCTCAGGAGCACCCCAACATAGGGCGGGGGAGGGTATGGCTTCCTGCTGCCTCGCAGGGTCACTTCTTGTCTATGTAGCAGTACAGGTACATGGACACCACCATGGCTGCGACCTGGGGGACAAAAGGTGAGTCAGAGCCCCACAGCACCCAGTCCCAGCATCCACAAGGAGAAAGAGGGAGGTGTGCCCAGGGAGGAAGGCTCAGTAGCCACCCTAGGGCAGGTGGTGGCCCATGGGGCTGCACCAGCCCCAGAGGAATAAGGAGGGAGCAGTATGGCAAGGCCCAGGGACTCACCTCCAGGGCAGCAATGCCAGCAGCCACGCCACCCACCACGTCTGCGTTTGTCCTGATTTCTTCTAGGATCTGATCAAAACAACCCTGCAGGAGGCAACCAAGCAGTGAGCGTGAGCAAGTGGCTGCAATCCCCCAACCACAGAGACCTCCTGTCCCCGGGAGAAACATCAGGTTCTCTAGCCAAGAACTGCACGGCCATGGAGATGGTCCGGGGGCTCATCTCCATCTCCAACTCATCTCATACCCCTGGGGCAGGGAAATTGGGGGATTTAGAACCCGGCAATGGGAGCAGCACGTTCACCTCCACTGTGAACAGGTCAAAGCCACCATGGCCCCTAAGGACCCAACACGAACAGGACTGCTGCATCCAGAGCTCAGGCTGGAGGTGAAGGATGGATTCCCCTCCCCATGCCCCCCACACTGGGTGCTGCTGGAAGGCCAGAGCTAGGCTTGTGTGTTCATACCGAGACATTGGTCTGTGCCACGAGCCTGAGGCTGCATGGGTCCACAGAATTGCAGCAGGGACCTGGGAAGGTATTGTTGTGGTCTCTATACCATGGGGAGTCCTGTAAGTCTGTGTAGTTATTCAGGCCACAGCAGTGGAACTAAAAGGGAGAAAGAGAGAGGGATGGTGAGAGCACCCAACAAGTCTCTGTGCACACAGCCCCACCAGACGCTCCCTCCTAGGCCCTCCCTGCCCCATGGAGGAGGTCACCCCACTCAGCCCAGCTCACTGGGAGTTCAAGGAGTAGGATCTCACCCCACATTCCAGTACAGACAGCTCTCACCCCAGTTTTGGGACCTCAGGACCCCAAGCAGGGTTGGAACAGAACCCCATCTCCATCCCACAGGCCCATCTTGGACACCACCAGGCCTGTGCTGGGAGCATCACGGCCCTGACCCAGCGGTGCAGGCCCCTGGGCTCAGCGCACCTCATTCATGGTAACAGTCCAGATCTGTGTGAGAGCATCATCCTCCCCATACTTCTCCTTCAGGACAGGAGTCACCAGTGCTGTCAGGAATGTCTCTGCCTGTAGGAAGAGGCACAGAAACACCATCAGAGAAGATCCTGGTGAGCACCATGGAGCCAAGGGCCGCCCATGCCCATACCGGTTTCAGCCCACAGGGACAAGGCCAATCGGACCAAGAGCACGTCATACCGCATCCCGTCAGCCCAAGGGCAGCTGGACAACCTCCCTAACCCCAAGTTTTGGCAGCGAGGCCACGCACGGTGACTGAGTCACACAACCCAGGGAGCCAGGAATGACGTTTGCCCTGCGGTTGACTTCTCCCGTGTCTAATGAGGCAGAGTGCACAGGCTGGCAGTAGTCACTTTTCTCCCCAGGTGGATTTTCCAGTGCATAATAAGGGGTTGGTTTGCTCAGCACGAAGCATTAGGGACTTCTTCTCCAGTGTGGCTCTTACCATGAGGTGTCCAGCCTTGACTGGTACTAGACCAAGGTGTTTGAAAGAAAGAAATGGGCAAAACTTATATGATAACCCTTGTTTCTTTAGGGCAATGGGAACACTCCCATTCCCTGCTCCTTGGACAGCCCCTCCACATGGCCAGGCCATCCCCACCTGTCCATGCAGGCAGGTGACTGGTGTCCCTCTTGTTTTCCCAAAGCAGCCCAGCCCAAGAATTAGGTATGCCACTCACAAGACCTGTGTAGACCAGAACCACCACAGCAGCAGCAATTTCGGCAATGAAGATGATCAACACCACCGAGAAAAACTAGGATACAGCAAAGGGAGGGAGGTCAGAACAACAGCTGGCCTGCCAGAAACCCACCCATTTCCCAATGGCCAACAGGACCCTTCCCAGGGCAGAGTTGGGGCTCAGCATTGCCTTTCCAAGGCTCACCCAACTCTCCATAATATGGGAACAAGCCGAAAGGACATTACCATGGAGAAGTCTATCCCCCAGACCCCCCACACCAGCAACCCACCTCCAGCAAGGATCGATAAAGCATAACTAAGCAGTGACAGGTCCTTACCATCATCAGGAGACATTTGCTCTCCTTCTGGGCACCGCAGCACCCAAGGAAGCCGATCACCAGCAAGATGGATCCAATGACAATGAGGAAGTAGCTCACATTCACAACCTGCATGACGCTAGTTGAAAGCGTCCCGAATATATCCATGAAGGACTTGCCATCCACTGAGACCCAGATACCAATGCCCAGGAGGGTCCCACCACCAAGCTGGGAGAAGAGAGACATGTCAGTTCCTGAGCTTGAGGAGTGGGGCGGGAGGGGGGGGCAAGGGTTCTTGGTGAGAGGAACAGCCTTGTTGCTCCATGATGTTTTGTTGGAGGACTCCAACCAGTTGATTTGCATCATCCAGGTGTGTTTTGCAGGCAGCAGCAGCCTTCACACATGCCTCACAAGGGCTGCTTCCATCCCATCCCCCCACCAGGCTCATCCTCCTCACCAGCCCCACAGAGCCCCAACACCTGAGCCACAATCACTACCACCCTACACAGACAGAGCCCAGCAGGTGGGACCCAGCAAGACTGTGGGTTCTGGGCATCCCACCAGAGCTCAGCACAGGGACAGACTTGGGTGGCTGATGCAACAAGCACTGTCCCCAAAGCCTGGCACTATCCCCTGCTTTCCCTCACTTTGAGCACACCATGGGAACAGGAGACCCCACAATATTAAGGGGCACATAGAATCATTAAGGCTGGAAAGACCACCAAGATCATCCAGCCCACACGGTATCTCCATCCCAGCCGCATGGGACAACCAAATCCAGATCACTCTGGTAGGGGACGGCCACCAGAGCACTTACAAATATGGCCAGGTTGAAGAGGATCATCATGACCTTGATGAACGTGAAGCACCCCATGTTTGCACCTGGAGAGAGCAGAGGGACGTTACCAGCAGGATCCCACACCCAGCACCAACCTCCCTCCTTGGGGCTTAGGGCAAGGAGAACCCCACCGAGCCCCTCGCAGCCCCACCAGAGCCCATCCCCGCCGCGGCTCCCCCCACGACGCCCTCCCCCGCCTACCTGAGCAGCGAGCAGCCCCAGCAATCCCGACCCAACACCACGACTCTGCCGCCCCACGCCACCCCCGCCGCCCTTTAAGCGGGCGCGGCCCCGGGGCCGCCCGAGCAGCGGCCGCCTCCTCCGATGGAGCCCCCCCCACCACCATAGGGCCACCCCCTGGGGCTGGCAAAGCCACGAGGGCCCTCGACGAGGTACTCGGTGGCTTGCTGCCCTCTGCTGCCCGAGCCACCCTGCCCGGCTGCTGCCTGTGCCCATTACCGCGGCCTCTGGGTGCTGGGCTGGTGGGGGGAGCTGGGGCCATTCCTAAGCGCTGCTCGGGGAGCAGACTTTTGCTGGTACACAGATAATTCTGGCAGTTCCATAAATATTTGCAATGAAGGAGATTCATTCACAGCCCCAGGGAAAATCCTGGGACGTGCTGCTGTGGCCGCTTCCCCCCCAGCCTGCCCACGCACCTGGGGAAGGGCGCTCCCCACTGCCCCATTAGGGACCAGGGCTGGATTTTCTGGCTCTCCTGGCCTGCCCACAACAGGACGAGCCCGGTGGCATTCCCGTGTCCATCCCAGCCAGCGGGACTTGTTTGGATTAATGTCCATGGGGACACTGACTGAGCCGTGCCCTGGGAAGCACAGGGTAACGAACGCCAAGTGGGGTTATGGAGAGCAGGGCACATGGGCTGCAGCCATGGCCGGGACCACGCTGGGGTCCCCCAAAGCCAAGTGGGGAGCAGCAAGGGCTGGGTGGGATGCTGGGGTGGGAGCCTTGAGAGCATCCCCTCGGGATGCTCACACCAAGGATTGTCCTTTGGCAGTGCTAATTTAGGCATCTCAGCCATACATAAATGGAACGGCTCTGCTGAGGTTCCCAGGCACACAGAGCTGAGATCTGGTGCTTTCATTGCATGTAACAGCAGTGCCCTGGGTACAGGCTGCTGTTGGGCACAGCCCTGCGTGGTTGAGCCGGGCACTTTTCTGTTCCAGCCCCCTCCATTAAGTTCTGCCGTATCAAATCTTAATCATTGCCTCGTTCATTTTTAAAGAACCTTACTGCGTGCAAGAGTGCTGCCTTGTGTAGTTTTATGGGGTGCCTGACCCTTACCCTGACTGGGAAACATTTCTGGGTAAATGAGAGAGAGGAAATGGAGCATCCCTGGGCTGTGGTTCTCCATGGCAGCTCCCCATGGCCCCCGCCTGGCTGAGGGGTGAGTACTCAAGGGATGGGGTCCAAAGGGTGGAGTCCAAAGGATGAGTGTCACAGGGATGGGTGTCCAAAGGGATAGGTGTCCAAGGGATGGATACCCAACAATGGATGACCAACGATGGGTGCCCCAAGGATAGCTGCCCAAAAGATGGATGCCCAAGGGATGGGTGTCTAAGGGAGGAGTCCCTAAGGAAGGGTATCCAGAACATGGGTTGGACGCTGAGATGCGCAGACCTCCTGCCCATCACCCCTACACCCCCAACACCACATTGCCCCTGTTGCCCCAACATTAGGGCTGCCATCAGCTCCAGCCAATCCCGAGGGGACCCTCCGGCTCACCCCAACCCGACAATCACCCCCTCCCTTCACCGTGCGAGTAGGCAGGCGGCATCCCCCTCCCTCCACCGGCAGGCCGGCCCCCCCCACCGCGCTGCGGTGCCGGCGGGCGGGAGGAGGGGACGCTGACATCACCGCCCGGCGCTGCTCGCCGGGGCCGGGCCGGCTCCGCTCCCGCTCCCCGCTC